>NC_057807.1:284054037-284054471 GCF_018294505.1 Triticum aestivum | reverse complement strand
AAAATCCTACCGAGTGGTAAGCCAGACTTCCACTCGGAGGCTTAGCTGCTGTCCAAGTACTCGCCTAAGATATAAAAATCCTACCGAGTGAAGAGCAAACCTCTCACTCGGGGGCTTAGCTGCAGCCCAGTGCTCGCCTAAGATATAAAAATCCTACCGAGTGAAGAGCAAACCTCTCACTCCGGGGCTTAGCTGCAGCCCAGTGCTCGCCTAAGATATAAAAATCCTACCGAGTGAAGAGCAAACCTCTCACTCGGGGGCTTAGCTGCAGCCCAGTGCTCGCCTAAGATATAAAAATCCTACCGAGTGAAGAGCAAACCTCTCACTCGGGGGCTTAGCTGCAGCCCAGTGCTCGCCTAAGTGACGTGCAAAAGACATTTCGAGCCAAAAGCAATCGTATTCAAACATCAAATCCAAGTTCAGATCGATACCTA